>NC_056726.1:518910964-518920964 GCF_019279795.1 Protopterus annectens | reverse complement strand
GGGAAATGACAATGGAGGTCCATATTAAATGTGGCATTGAGAAGGTAGGGTAAGTCTGTGGGAAATGATAATGTAGGTCCATATTAAATGTGGCATTGAGAAGGTAGGGTAAGTCTGTGGGAAATGATAATGGAGGTCCATATTAAATTTGGCATTGAGAAGGTAGGGTAAGTCTGTGGGAAATGATAATGGAGGTTCATATTAAATTTGGCAATTAGAAGGTAGGGTAAGTCTGTGGGAAATGATAATGGAGGTCCATATTAAATTTGGCATTGAGAAGGTAGGGTAAGTCTGTGGGAAATGATAATGGAGGTCCATATTAAATTCGGCATTGAGAATGTAGGGTAAGTCTGTGGGAAATGATAATGGAGGTCCATATTAAATGTGGCATTGAGAAGGTAGGGTAAGTCTGTGGGAAATGATAATGGAGGTCCATATTAAATGTGGCATTGAGAAGGTAGGGTAAGTCTGTGGGAAATGATAATGGAGGTCCATATTAAATGTGGCATTGAGAAGGTAGGGTAAGTCTGTGGGAAATGATAATGGAGGTTCATATTAAATTAGCATTGGGAGGGCAGGGTGATTCTGTGGGAAATGATGATGGAGGTTCACATTAAAATAAAAGTTTATTATTTCTCGGTAAACTTGGGAAGATGGACAACTCTCATTATCATGCAATTAAAAACTTGACACTAGAAGAATGATGACTGCATTTTCATAGGAACTGAAAAAAGAAAAAAAAGACTGAAAGCTTTTTTTAAAAAGTTACAGGAGTGGGTATTTATATCTTTTGGCACATGTCACTATTCTATTTAAAAAAGGTTATTTGACATCCAGGTGTTGGTTTTTCTATTCATAATTTATTGAACCATGATGTTGAAAATAAAAAGTGTGAAGGTTTTTTTATTTTTTTTTAATTTAAACTATAGATACTTGTAGACTTGATCCGTGGGACAGGCCATCTCATTGTTAGGTTTTAATGTTAAAAAAAGTTTAGTATCGGGTACAGAGCAAGTATCACTTTCTGTTTCTGTAACACAAACTACGCTGCAATTGCATAGCCAGTGAATAGAAGTATATAAATGTGTGGAAGAATGTTTCACTTTGCAGTGTTTCCCTGCAGTAACACCACTGGCCACATCAGTGTGTGCTTTTCAGTGGCCACAAGTCATCACCCAAAAATTCCCATACTTATTATTCACCCAGGCTAGGCCATGTGAACTGAGTATGTATGGACAGGCAGCTTTGTGTAGTTGATCAGAGGAAAAAGCTCATCAGCGACAATGCTCTCTCTCTGCCCCCCACCCCCCACCCCTCACCGTCTTTCTTGCATGCAAAATTATAGCTCTGTGGAGTAGTGTCACTCAGAGGGACACTTTTCATAGTGATTCGTGAAAGCCTTCAAGTGCATTCCTCACCACAAGCACTTGAAAATGTTGTCATGTTTTGGCCCAAGTCTAAACATGGTCTGATGGGTCTCTAACTGCTTAGAGAACTGAAGCCTTAACGTAAAATTAGTAAATGCGATGTTATCCCCCCATTCCATAGCTTCTGAGGTTCCAAGGATCCTTGGCCCATTACAGTTTTCAATGTTTGTAAACACTTCTCTACTACTGTTTAGACTTTTGAAGCTAGTCTGAATGCAAATAGCTCAATTCCGTTTAGGTATGAAAAAACAGGGTACAAACTCTGTTTTCTCAGTTTTTAAAGTGGCTCTATCTCCTAAAAAATAATGTATGGTCCAAAGAACATTATCCTATCTCAAATTATTACTCCACCAAATTGTTAATTGTCACTAATGTAACATCTATAGAGCATGTTACAGTCTGGACTTCTGGATCAGTTATTTTAATTTCCATAACCAGATAAAGGGCATTTAAGTATCTTCCATCTTATTAATGCAGAGATCATTACAAATCCCTGCTCTTCCAAAGCAAGAACTGCCAGAGGAAAGCATATTCATATCCTTCTGATTGAATACAGCCTTTACATACTCATCCCCAGATCCAATTCTAACCCACATGCTTCAAAACTGCATCAGCAGGTTTGTGCTAGTTATTCACAGAGTCCCTCACTGCACTGCCTTGCAGAAGGTTAGACGTCTGCTTATTAATTCACTCATTATTGTAATCTTAAAGTCTTAATCATGCTGTTTACTTTTGTTTACTCTAGCTTATTTCAGATCATTTTGAAATCTCTAGTCTTCCATATTTTCTAATCTGTATCAATTAAGCAGATCTTTTTTTTCCTCTTAACAAAACCCACATGCCTGATTTTACTCCGTCCGGAGCCACTGCTGAATGTCAACTTTGTCACACTTAATAACAGCAAAAGTAGTAAAATACTTGTGTAACAAAACAACTTGAAGCTGTTTCATAAGAGGGCAGTCTGTGTATATTTGAAGTTGAATTAGTACTTCCGAACTTTTCTCCCTCCCCTGCCTACAAGGCAGGAGCATACACAAATGAGAGTTCCATCTCAGTGGCTTCCGAGGATGCTAAATTAAGAAATATAAATGCCTTTGTACTTGCAACTTTATCAGAAAAGCAGCCTGTATGAAAATATATTCTTGTTCAAACACTCTCCAGTTCTCAGCAACATTATTATTCAACACCAGTGGTTCAGTTCTGCGAAATCCCTCTGCCATGCGCAAATTCGTAACAATTTCTTTGAGAAGGCTTCACTTTGACACTGCAAACATTACAAAAACTTCAAACACTTCAAATAGTTTTAATTAATGTGAAAAAGTAGTACATTGTGAAAAACGTGGTTGTTTTAGTCTTTTCTTACATCTTAAACATTTCAGAAGGTATTTTGTACACTTTCATATCTGTTTAAATACTTTTATCAGTATGTCGCAATTTCAGACATTTTATCTCTGTAATTATTTTGAACGTTTAGAATGCTTTGCCTCTTATTCGGTGACTGAAAAATCATTTAAACAAATTTAAGTACATTTGAATAACTGCTGACCTGTTTGCGAGTTCATTCCAGTATGTTCCTCCACTTCTAACCACGTGCCTCATTGCTTGTGTGTTGCTTCAGCTTCGGATTCCATTCCGGCACCATGTCATTTTTAGATGTGCCTCTTCTGACACCTTGTCGCGTCCACTGATCCTGGAAATTATAGACCCATCAGCCTAACTAGCCTGATCTGCAAGGCCATGGAACGGATTATCATGGACCTCATTAGCAGGGACATTGGCAACCTCCAAACACTCGACCTCGCACAGGTTGGCTTTGTCAAGGGGAGGAGGTCATGTCTGTTAAATCTGGTTGACTTCTTGAGACAGTCACCAAAGCCATGGGCAAGGGGTAGATGGTGCACACTGCCTACCTAGACCTGGCCATAGCCTTTGACAGTATTCCCCACTCAAGCATAGTAGATAAACTCTCTCAGCTAGGCATCAGTCCATATGGTACCAAATGGGTAGCAAACTGTCTCACTGATAGAACCCACCTAATCAAAATAAGGAAGCCACCTCAAGCAGTAGACCCATAACAAGCAGCATACCCCAGGGACATATATTTCAACTGTACAGATTTTCGCAGAATGTCCAGATTATGCCTCATATTTTTTGGTCCGTTTTCATAAAATTGTGGTTTTCTGGCAAATTATTGGCAAATCATT
This sequence comes from Protopterus annectens, assembly GCF_019279795.1. NCBI lineage: Eukaryota > Metazoa > Chordata > Ceratodontiformes > Protopteridae > Protopterus > Protopterus annectens. The sequence goes on along the minus strand of NC_056726.1, from coordinate 518,917,333 downwards.
TAAGATTGAAGTTGGAAAATGATGACAGACATTTGAATTTCAGACTTCATACCCTTCAGAAAATCCATGCTAATGCACAACCTGTTATTCTATCAACCTTCTAAGTTTGTAAGAGCAATATTTAAAAATTGTCCCTGTTTTGGGGTCTTTGTCCCACTTTTATTTATGGCTTTGTCCAGATTTCTTGCTCTAAGAGGTTGAGAGGTATGCCCAGGGATCAGTCTTGGGGCTACTGTTATTCGGGATGTACTTTTCTGAGGTGCAGGCCAAAACCAGTGGGCTATGGCTGACCAGGTTTGCAGATGACTGCAAGCTGGGCGCAGTCATCAGTTCCCCAAGTGATGTGGATGTCCTTCAAGAGGGTCTCACCCAAACGAATGACTGGTGCCAGAAACATGGTCTCAAGCTGAATTCCAAAAAATGCATCATCATCCCCTTTTGGGGAGAGTGACATCCCCACATATTATCACATTAATAACCTCCTAAGTACAGAATCTGTAGAGAAGGATTTGGGCACCCAGGTTGATAGCAACCTGACTTTTGACCACCATGTTGCTTCTGTTGTGTGGAAAGCTTTCTACATGGCCCACCTCATAAGTAAGGGTATCTCATCCAGGGACAAAGAGGTCATAAGATCCCTGTATTCTTCCCTTATAAGGCCAATTTATTGAGTACAATGCCCCCTTCGCCATGTACCTCACAAAAAATGTGCAGCAGCTGGAGAGACCACAGAGGTTCCTCACCAGGAGAATCCAGGCAACACCTACCCTACACAGATAGGCTAAAAGCCCTGTCCCTCTACCCAGTTTCATGCAGACTCCTCAGAGGTGACCTCTGTCTGGCATACAAAGTAATCTCAGACCCTGCCTTAATGGAACTGCTGCATTTCCGCAAGTCAAGCTCCACTTGAGCAACCCATACACGCAACCTCAACCTGGTCTGTGATATCAATAGAACTTGTTTGTGGGACAGATTTGTGTCCCAGAGACTCCCACCGTCTGTGGAATAGACTCACTCTCCACGTCAAGCAGAGTACCTCATTATACCTTTTTAAGTGCAACTTGGATAACTGGATGCGAAACAGAAAATACACTCCAGGGATTCCCCCTGTGTCCTTGCTGGACAGGGACTCTGGGTGCTGACTTGTCTAAACATGGTCTAAACTCTTTGCTAGGCTTATAAGGGTCTCAGGGCCAATAGCCTAGTAACCTCCTCTGATCCTGTGTTAAGTTCCTCCCTCATAGTAGATGTTAACAGCACTTGGGAGTTGCATAACAAAAGCTAAACTTACTTGAGCAGTGTTAAGGTTAGGTCTCATTCTAGGGACTATCAGTGCTAGCTGGCAAAGAAAAGTGACAAAAGGTAAAACAGCTTTTAAAAGCTGTTAGATTCTTTGCTCTTACACATTTATAAACAAAATGTGTGACACAAAGTGTCTAGCAGCTTTTAAAGCTACACAAGGAGATGTCTTTTCTGACCCTCTGTCTGTCTGCCTGACAGCGCTATGTGCTTTACTGGCTTTCAAAGGCTTTGAAAACCAATAAAACACTTGGAGTTACTTGACTTTTTTTCTGTTACTGGTAGAACATGGAGCAGATAAAGCTACAATGCACTACAAAGAATTACAGTTGGGTGTCCGATCATATCCAGCTTTGTGTGTGTTTGGCCTGGATGACTAGATTCACCTCTTGAGTCTGAGGTGAATTTCTTGATAATTATCATATTGATCACTGTAGTAGCCTTAGCTATATGGTTTAAATCCTGCCAAGGATATAACAGCTGGCCAGCTTCCAAAGCTTCAAGCACCTTCCACATGCCCAACTATCAGGCAGCTCGAGCTGAGCTGACTAAAAAAAATGTTTGGGTGCCAAGCCATTCACAGTTTTACTGCTACTGAAGAGTATGCTCTTCTGAGGCTTTCAAGGATCAGCATTTAGCTTGTGCTGTTACTTTGCTAAATAAATAAGTTTCATATGAGGGAAAAACTTCCTTTCAATAATTTTTATTTATTATTAATTCTTTTTTCTTCAGGAAGGTTATTTTAAAGCTATGAGTTTCTGTTTTAACAGACTGACATGTGACTGTATTGTATTCAGTAATGTAACTGGAGTGGTACAAGTGGGCAACGGTCCTGGACTCAAAGTGTTTAGGGCGAGATCACCCATTCTCTGTCTCTGTCTCTCTCTCTCTCTCTCTCTCTCTCTCTCTCTCTCTATTTAATGCAGTACTGGCTTTTAAAAGATAATACTGCATTTGCAGTCAAACCTGAACACTGTAGCACTTCATGTGTGGTCCAGTTTGCTACATTTTTTTTTATCTAAAACCCGAGTGCTGTAGCGCTCAGTGCAGGTAGGGTAATTTTTTTTTTTAAACTAAAACCTGAGCACTGTGGTGCTCTGTGCAGGCAGGGTATAAACTGTAGCAATTTAAAAAATAGATGTTTTTTTTTTTTTTTAATTAAAACGTGGGTGCCCTAGTTCTTCATGCAGGCAGAGTGTAAACTGTAGCTATATTTTAAAATAAGACATTATTATTTTTTTAATAAAATAAGCTGAAGAAGGGTTGGGGCAGGGTACAGGAATGGCACCTGAATGTATGTGGCAGAAAGGAAGGGGGGCATGTTGTGCATGGCCACCGGTGGTTGTTAGTAGAAAGAATACCCGTTTTTTTTTTTGTTGTTGTTGTTTAATGGTAGAGCTGTAGAGTTGGAGGGCGTTGATTTAACTGTAATAAGCTGATCACTTTTTTTTTTTTTTTTTTTTGGTCTTTACTTGAAGAGCTGAGGGGGCAGGTTCTTGTTCATGAATTGGCTGTGCTTCTGACTGTGCTTTTAAATGGGAGTGCACTTTTCTCTGTCCATTTAAAAGTTGTTTGTAACTGAAAAACATTTTTTCTGCCACAAAATTGTATTTATTTACTTTTTGGGGTTGGCAAAGTGTTTTAATGTGTTTTTTTACTATATTTGTCTGTGAGAGAAGTGACTTTTAAAGACTTAGTTTTTACCAGCATTTGCTGCTTGTTTTCCCTGGAAACTGGCACCATTTTCAGCTTGATCATGGAACAATCTGCCAGTCCCATGGTTGGTCCTACTTCTAGCCAACAAAATAATTAAGCAAATAGCTTTTGCTATTATATCAGGTAAGCAATACTCAGGTGGGTGACTCTGCTTTGGCTATTTGTTGTACCTCAGACCACTCATCTTTTACCCTGGATCCCTCTGGTGTAGCACCTACAGCTACCGTGGAATGGGTGTTAGCCAAGTCCTCTGCGGTTGTTGGGGTCCCTTCAATGAGCAAGGGGGCACCACTTTTGTCAGTCCTGGGAGAGGGAGCAGGGAAAGCTTCCCCGTTTTGTCAGAATGTTATGCCCACCGCTGGGGAAGATGCATCTTCTGCCATTAATAACACTGTTGGTCCCATTCTTCCTGACAGAAAACTAAGTATGTATTTTCTCCTCAAATTTCCTTAAACAGGAGTAGTTTACGTGTCTGGCTCGGGGTTCAATTCAAGCTATTGAACCTTCTTATAATGTGGTTTCTGGTAAAAGAACACTGGCTACTTCATTTCCTGAAGATATTCAAGACTGAATCTGGGCAGTGGATGAATGGACTGATACAGGGTTTTCTTCTCAGAGGAGAGCTAAGTTTCTGACTCTGCCTGTGGGGGCTGTCTTTCTCTTACACTATTTCTATAATGTGCCAGTGTTTTCAGTAGGAAAAGACTGAGGTCTTTCAGTCCCTCAGAAAATGCTATGAGCTATTATGCAAGGAATTATCAGACCCAACACCCATCCCTCAATTTCTGTCAATTTTGGAGGGATGTACATGTTACTGCCGGTAACTTTCCTGACAGTCAGCCAGCTGCCCCTAAAAGGCAGGTAGGATGTTTAAAGTTTCTCTGTCTTTTAAGTTTTTGACCACTGTTCTCAAACTTGATGCAGCAGCTGTAACTTTAGTTAATCCTTCTGCTGCTAAACAGTTAATTCTAGTCTTACTCTGTTGGGTAAGGATGAGAAGGTCATTTGTAAGTATGGAGAAAAAGTGTGCGCTTCTACAACTTTGATTTTCAGAATTTTGAATTGTCAGGCTCATAAGTTAAGCTTTGTTCTGATTGTGAAAGTATAGGGAATATTTTATCAGCAGTTTCTTCTTGTGAGGAAAAATCTGCTTTAAATACTTTAATTTCTTCTTTTGTTCAAGTCACTACTCATTGTTTACAGTGTGTGTGGACAACTTGGTTGATCCTTCTTCAAGAGGTATGGGCACAGTACCGTTTTGAAGAGGTTTGCAAGGATGCGTCCTCAGAATCTCACAGTCTGTGTTAAAAATGAAATTTTAAATTCTTCTTTTGGTAGAGATTTACTTTTTAACTCCTCTGCTGCAGAGGTGATCAAAAGGTGTGATGAAAGGAATAAGGTAGTACTGGGAAATTGTATTTTCCTTCCTCCTTTTCCAAGGGATTCTCTTGACTACTCATCCAGTTTTGGTAAGAAATAAAATAAACAGTCTCAACAAAATACAGGTAAACAGACATTTAAGAAGAAATGGCAAGGGAGGTTTCATGAAGAATTCCGGAAACTCCCGAAACCAAGGGCAGTCCAATAAGAATAAATGAGAATGAATATTTAAGAGACTAAATCCCCCTTCCACACTGGCAGCCCCTTTTTTCTTCTAGAAAGTTTGAATATCCACTTTTCTCTTTGGCAACAAATAGTTTCAGGCAACCGGGTTCTGAAGATCATCAAGGTTACAGATGGTGGGGCGGGCCACCTGACCAGATTCTTTTGTTTCCACAGGTCATTCATCACATGCTGCCCCAGGGAGTAATGGAACCAGTTCCCTCTTCCCAGAAGGAAAAGGGGTTTTACTCAAGAATGTCTTTAGTGCTAAAGAAATTAAATGCTTGGATACCAGCTCTGGATCTTTCTCTGTTTGTGATATGCTCAAATTCAAAATGTTGCCAATTCACAACCTTCTACATCATCTTCTTCATTCAAGTTTCCTTGTTACATTAGATTTAAAGATGTTTATCATTACGTTCCTATTCATCCAGAGTTCAGACGCTTCTTAAGGTTATGTGTGTCTGGATCACATTATCAATAACCTGCCTTACCTTTTAAACTATCCACTGCACCAAGAGTGTTCACAAAGCATCTAGCTCCAGTTATAGCTCATTGCAGGCTACATAGTTTCCACTTTTTCCATATTTAGACAACTTGCTTATTTTTGCAGTGCCTTTTTCAAAGTTTCAAGAATCTCTGTCTTAAGTGAGAGACCTCTTACACAAGCTGGGATTCCAAGAGAACATTTAAAGTCTTTCTTGGCTCCTTCAAACACGATTGTGTTGCTGAGATGTCATCTAGACAGCATAGTTCAAAGAACTTTTCTTTCATGGGAAAAATAGATCTATTTATAAGTTTTTCGACTCGGCCTTCGGTCAGTATGAGGGTATACCAAGAGAACATTCAAAGTCTTTCTTGACTCCCTCAAACACAATTGTGTTGCTGAGATGTCCTCTAGACAGCATAGTTCAAAGAACTTTTCTTCCATGAGAAAAATAGATCTAGATCTATTTATAAGGATTTTGACTCAGCCTTCGGTCAGTATGAGGGAATACCTTACGTTTTTGGGTCTTATGGCTTTTATGATTCTCATGATAACTCTGGCAAGACTCCACATGAGAAATATACTGTGGTATCTGAAGTCTCTTTGGTCCCTGTACCAACATCCCTTGTCTTTTCAGATCCCAGAGCTGGGATTTATCTGAATGGAAATCACTTGGTGGAGACAACAGATGTCCCTAAATCCAGGTCTCCCTTCTCCCTCCCTGTTCCAAAGCAGTCAGTCAGCACAGATGCCTCAGATTTTGCTTGTGGAGTAGTTTCAGGAGGGATAAAAGTGCAGGCTGTTTCGAACTGAACACACACAGAGCTGGATATGATTAGGCACTTAGTTGTAATTATCTGTAGTGCATGTAGCTTTATCTGCTCCTTGTACTACCAGTTACAGAAAAAAAAGTCATGTAACTCGAAGTGTTTAATACAAAAGAGGTGCTAGCTCTAATCCAGAAACACAACACTCTGAATCATCTTTGACCCCCTGAACCTCTACAAGTTCTTACAGACAATACCACAGTCATGTGGTTCATCAACAAGCAAGGGGATCCAGGTCATTCCAACTCTGAAGACTAGCTATATTAGCTTGAGATATAGCTTCATAGCACTCACCCTCTCTCTACAGGCAGTCAGCATTCTGTCAGAGAAAAGTTGGTGGTAGACACACTGAGCAGGACAAGGGCAGACCCTCACAAATGGAAGCTAGAGTAGGGGTCTTCCAAGATGGGAAATTCCTCAAGTAGACCTCTTTGCCTC